>NC_133391.1:578763-616263 GCF_047511655.1 Castor canadensis | reverse complement strand
TCCCTAGGTGGGCCCAGAAGCACGCGAGCTGGAGATTCCAGAAGACAAGGCAGACATGGCTCCTGCTGCACATGTACGACAGGGACAAGGTGGGTGCACGCCAGGCCGGAGCTGGCGAGGTCAAGGCCGCGCTGGGAAGGGCTGTCCTCACGCAGGCGGCCTTCTGCAGGGCTTGGAGGCTGGCGGGGCTGGAGCTGCCCGCGCTGGCCTTTCCCGCCGCGCCGGCTCTGTGCGGCGTGTGCGTGTCAGGGTGCGGGGTGCCTGTCCACAGACCCACCACCTCCCAAACACAGCCAGGACGTCCGGCCGGGCACAGGCCTGCGCCTGCCGCCTGAACCTGCCCTCCCCGCACTGGGTTCAAGTGCAGGGGACTGAAAATGGGTGAATTCATCTTAAAATAGAAGTCAGGGACATTCACTTCCCTGTCACACGGGTGTGTCTGTGTCCTCTCCTAAGAGTTTTAGTCTTTTTTGTTTGGGTTTTGTGAACTGTTTGCCCAGGCTGGCTTTGAACCTTGATCCTCCTGATCTCTGCTTCCTGAGTAGCTGGGATTACAGGCGTGAGCACCGGCGCCCGACTGAGTTTTGTAGAGTTAGTTCAGGCCTCGGACATCGGCCCGTCTTGCCGAGGTTTGTGTGGGTGCGGTGTGAGGAAGACTGGAGCTCGTACTTTTGTACTGTTGTATGGGGTGGCTGGTTGTCCCAGCAGTCACAGGAAGACATTGACCTGTCTTCACGTCTTTTTGTTGGAAGCAAGCAAGTCGTTTCTGGGTTCTGCTCTGCTTCTCTGACCTGTGTGTCTGTCCTTGTGCCAGGCCCAGGCTACAGTGGTCACTGTCACCAAGGTGAATTTCCCAGTCAGCCTGCGGGATGCCAGCTGCCTTAGGTCCCCTCTTTCCAGGCCCTCTGCCTCCCACATCCGGGAGTGACCGGCACACAGTCCTAGAGTCTCAGCTTCCCGTGTTTCTGAGACCCGCTAAGCCCCAGCCCGTCAGCCCCAGGTTACTGTCACTGTCAGCTCTGCGCCTCCCCTTGTCCTGGAAGACTCACCACCCTGCTGTCACTGTGGCTGGATTTCAGGAGGGCAGGGTGGGCGCCGGTCCCTCAGGTCTGAAGGAGCGGGGGGGTAAGTCAGCAGGCCGGCCCCACTCTCCCAAATCCTGGCCTCTTGTCCTCAGCAGAGCAGGACAGGGGTGACCTGAGTGCCCTTTGCACACAGCTCTGCTGGAGGTCCTGGTGTGAGGACGCAGTGGGCTGGATGGCCCCGCAGGGCCAGGGAAAAACCGTCTCCTGGGGCCTGAGTGGACACCTCACCTGTGTGCTGCTGGGTCCCTGTGCCCAGGCACCCTGCCCAGCCCTGACGCTCCTCTCCCCGCTCAGGTTCCTGACGAGCACTTCTCCACCCTGCTGGCCTACCTGGAGGGGCTGAAGGGCAGGGCCCGCGAGCTGACCGTCCAGAAGGCCGAAGCCCTGATGCAGGAGCTGGACGCGGCGGGCGTGGACGCCGCCCCGGTGGGGAAGGCCGGGCGTCTCCGGCAGGTGCTGCAGCTGCTTTCCTGCAGCCCGGGGGACGGTGGGGGGCACTGTCGCCAGCGGGCAGCACTGAGCCTCAGCACGCACTGACCCCACTGACCACCTCCTCCCAGTGGGAGCCACAGGAGCCAGCAGGTCACCAGGCCCCGGAAAGGACCCTCCCTCCTCTCCCTGGCCCTCAGAGCAGGGCGTGGTCTCCCTGCAGTGGCCCAGGACACCAGTCGCACCCATGGCCCTCAAGCCTGGGCAGTGGCGGTCAACCAGATGTCTGTTTTTCTGCCAGCGGTGTTGCAGAAACAGGTCCTCCCCAAGGCCAGTGCTCCCCAGCCACGCACCTGTGTCCCCTTCCTGTGCTCAGTTCCTGGGGGCGCAGCGGGGACCCTGGGGGACCCTGGGCCTCGGCGGACACACTTTCAATAAACGCCCGTCGGGCTGTGGCTCTTGCTCGGCGTTCGCTCACACTCTGGGTCGTGGCCCCGCTTTTCCTCGGCTGAGTGCGTCGGGCCACCGCCCGTCCTTAGCTATGGCCTCCCTAGGGCAGCGCCCGGCGTGTAGGGACATTTGTAGTGGCCTCTGCAGCCAGGACACATGATCCCTCCGTGTCCCCAGCACTGGGTGGGCTGCCGGCCAGGTGGCCTTTGATGAGGTGGAGTCTCACGCCCCACTGGACACGGTCAGCTTCAACCTGGCACGAGGCACCGGGTGGCTCCTGAGGCAGGAGAGGGGACACGGCCCCACCTGGCTTATGGGAACACACACCAGCCTGGCCACACTGGCTACCCCTGTGGGTGTCCACCCTAGCCTTGGAGCCAGGCCAGCTGATCGAGGGGAGCAGAGGTGATGTCCCCACGTCTTGTGGACAAGGTGCAGTCCTGGTCTTGGTCACTTGCACTCAGGCCCAGTGGCAGCACCACACACATGGGGAGAGGGACGTGCGGTGGTCAGCCGAGACACAGGCCTTTATTCCGGGTCAAGGGTCTTCAGCACCCTGTGACTACTCCTAGCCTGGCCAGGGCAGTGTCCCCAGCCTTGACCCGTGTCCCTCGGGCTTAACTACCTTAACACACCATGTCCAGGGCAGCACCGAAACGGCATGGCTGGAGCCTAGGAGGCCACACATCCCGAGGGGCTCCGTGCCTGTCCCTCCCTGGCCACTTCTCATCTCCTGCCACCAAAGATTCCTAGCCCCTTGGGGCTGGAGGTGACTTAAGGGCACATCGCTGAGGTCTTCCCTGCCCCCACCCACGGAGGACGGGGCTCCTGAGCCGACACCAGGCCCTGGCCCTGTCCACTGCTGCAGCTGGAGTCCTGGTCACCCCAGGGCCCTTGGAGACAGAAGGTGAGGGGTCACAGCACTCCCAGTGCCATAAGGTGAGGCCCTGGGTGTCACCGCACTTTCCTGGGAACACTTCACAGACGCCACCGTGGGCTGCACTGCCCCGGTCAGCCAAGTACAAGGACAGACGCTCACAGTCAGGGTGCCAGTGACAGAAACCCACAAAACACCAGGACGGCCGGGTGGAGGGGTCCAGGCCATCGCTCTGGGCTTCCTGGCAGCATGACAAGACCCCACTGCCTGCTGGTGGGGACCTGGACACCTGCTGGAGGGGCCCTTCCCTCCCAGGGCTCCTGGGAGGTGACACAGATGTCCCCTGGGGCTTCCTGCTCAGCCTGTCCACCGCCATGACTGGGCAAAGCCGTGCCTCTCAGCACTGAGAAGGACAGAACTGTGTGCAACAGCGTGGACCGCACCCTGACCGCACCGAGTGACAGGAGCCGGACACCAGGGCTTTGCTGTGTGACGCTGTTTGTGACATTTCAGAAGCTTCATGGCCAAAGGTCAGAAAGGAGGGGATAGGGGAGGGGGGTCAGGTCTTCCAGCCGAGATGGCCGCCCAGTACGGGCAGCGTCGCAAGCTGGACAGATGGCTCAAGTGGTAGAGCACCTGCCTAGCAAATGTGAGGCCCCGAGTTCAAACCCCAGCACCACCACCCAAAGAAAAGAGAAACCCGCAGACCACAGGACTCCCCGCTCCACACCGCAGGACGGGACGCCCTGGCTGCTCCAGGCCCTGTGCACTGACCATCCCACCTGGGGCCCTGTCCTCTCTGGGGCCACCGTTCCTCATGTCCAGCCGCCCAGGGCTGCCGTCATCTGGCGCCACGCCGGCGCTGGCCGTGGCCCTGCCCTCGCATCCCCTGGCCGTGCATCCCCCGGCGGCTCCCGAGGGCTGTGCCAGCTGCAGGCAGGTCACACCCCAGCTTCGTCCTCTGTCCACGGGCGCCCCGTAACCCCCATTTGCAGCAGACCAGGGATTGTCCCCCTGCCACCAAAGCCCACACGCGGGTTCCCCTGGACAGCTGGGCAGACCCCAGCATCTGGCATTTCTGGATTTCAGAGAAGCAAAGTCACCCATCAGGCCAGAGTGACCCAGGCTGGAGCCTGTGACCGATCCTCGGGCCAGTGGAAGGTGGGGGGCTGAGGCTGGGGCCACCGGGAGGCTGGGACCCTCTTGCAAGTTCCAGTGTCCACATTGTCACAGCATTCAGTGTGGTCCAAGGTGTCCATCTTTGCTCATCTGAGGCTCCCCAGTGTGGGGCTGGGGTGTGTTCCTCCTTCCGGAAGCCCTGTTCATCCCGTGACCCCCGCCAGCGCCAGACGGCAGACTCGACACCCTGGTGGCCTTGGGACGCAGGCTCGTCACAGAAGCCACCTGTGTGCCGCTCAGGTCGCGTCTGCCACCCTCTCTTCGACGCCAGCCTCAGGTCAGGGGCAGGACCAGCCTCCTTCGCTTGTCACAGCCTGCCCGGGCTGTCCCCGAGTCCAGCCCGCCTGGCTCCTGGTACAGTGGCCTGAGCAGAACTGGTTAGAGGGTGGCCGGGTGCAGCACGGGTCCCCAGGTGAGTGGAGGTTCCGGCACACGAGCCACACGTCGAGTCCCACAGAGCCTGGGGGCGTCTCAGCACCATCGGGGCCGCATGGGGTCACTTGGCTCCTGTCCCCCAGCTGTGCACCCTGGGGACAACAGAGCTCCCACAAGACAGCTGGTCCTCTTAGCTGTGTCATGGGTGTGACGGACCCGGGGCCTTCTTTCCCACGGGGCACCTGCGGCTCTAGCCCTGGGGAGGTCAGCAGTGACCTTCCTGGGGTCAGAGCATCTCCTCCAGGAGCCGGCCCTTCCTTTGTGTGCATGGCCTGGTCCCATGCTGACCCCTAAAACTCTTGGCATCTCGGTGTGGGGTACCCTGATCCTGCATCCCCATGTGAGGCTCACTGGACCTGCATGTGTCATGACCCATTTCACAGATGGGTAAACTGAGGCCCAGGGTGGGAGAGATCTGCTCGGGGTCCCCAGCACATTTGTGGTGGGAGGACTCGGGCTTCAGTGCCCATCTCTGGGGATGAGTGTGACCAACCCTCGAGGAACCCACTGGCCAGGGGAACGAGAGCAGTGCTTTGCTTGAGGCACGGTCCCCTAGGAGCTCCAAGAGTGACCAGTGAGATCTACAGGCCTGGCCAGCACGGGGAGTGTTTGCAACCACTGGCCTGGGGCTGATCTATGAGAGATGTCACCCCAAAACCACAGGTGTCGGTGTGAACGGGCCTAGTGGACCCTGCCCTGCTGGGCAGCTGGATTGATCAAGTGCCATGGGGTGGGTAACTGGGAGGAGAAGGGACCCACAGGACCTGTTGGTACTCGTGGGGTCTGAGGTGGGGGTGGAGTCCTGGAGAGGACAGTAGCGGGGACAGTGCCCAGGCTGCATTTAGGGGACCCGACTGCCCTGGGGAAGGCGGAGGAGTCCATGGTATTTGGGGTGTAGGAGGCTGGGAAGGGCCTGGGACCTTGAGGACAGACCTGGGTTGGGGCTGTTGGGGTGGTCAGGGGGCTGCCTGTCCTGTCCCTCTGTCCAACCATGGTGCCCGGACGAGGGTCCTGCCTCCACACTGAACAGAGTGGCCCAGCCACACAGTGGACGCTGTCTGCTGGCACACAGCCGGTGGTGGCTGTCACTTGTCCTCAGGGCCATCGCCAGGCCCCCCCGAGCTGGGCAAGGCTGGGGTGCTGGGGCGGGAGGGTGGCTTCTGGTGGGTTGCCGTGGAGCAGCCTAGGACCTGGGCACCGCACGCAGGGCCTGGGCCTGTGGCCGCATAGTGAAGGCCGGGGCGGGCTTGGTGTCCAGGGTGGCCGGGCTGACCCCCTGTGGTGGCAGCAGACGGTACCGCTGCAGGAGGCCAGCGAACAGCAGGAAGAGCTCCGTCCTGGCCAGGCTCTCCCCGACGCAGACTCGGCGGCCTGCGGGGAAAGCAAGGCAGCAGGTGGGTGCCGGGTGCGTGGGGGGCTGGGGGACAGGGGGACCCCGAGGACCCCCCGGCTGGACCTGCAGAGAAAGGCAGGAAGGCCGCCCGCTTCACAAAGCGCCCCTCTGCATCCAGGAAGTGACCCGGGTTGAACTGTCCTGGTGTGTCCCACTGCGTCTTGTCCAGCAGCACCGAGGTCAGCAGGGGGATCACAGGCGTGCCCTGTGGGGGGAGGTCTCAGGCCCCCGGAGCAGGGAGCGGCAGGACACAGAGGGGACCCCAGCATGCAGCAATGACCCTTGGGCAACGGAAGAACCCCTGGGACACAGGGAGGAGAGGCCTCCTGACTGACCCCTTCCCTGATTCCAACGGGGGGACCTGGGCTGTCAGACCCCAGCCCCGAGATGGCCATCGCCGGACTCCAGACCCCCGCCACCCCGAGTGGCAGCGAAGGCTGAGCCGGGCCCACCTTGGGGAGCAGGTAGCCGCCCAGCCGGGTGTCGGCCGCCGTGCAGCGGGGCACGTGGGGCAGGAGTGTGATGAACCGCTGGACTTCGTGCAGCACCGCGCTGGTGTAGG
Source organism: Castor canadensis (assembly GCF_047511655.1). Taxonomy (NCBI): domain Eukaryota; kingdom Metazoa; phylum Chordata; class Mammalia; order Rodentia; family Castoridae; genus Castor; species Castor canadensis. The sequence continues at coordinate 609,853 of NC_133391.1, read as the reverse complement.
GCAGGGACCGCTGCTCCTCCGGCCGGGGCAGCCGCCCGGGGCCCAGCACACAGTCCAGCTCCTCCTGCACGCGGCCTGTGCCAGAGGATGGGCGCCATAACCGTGGGATCCCCGTCCCATCCGCTCACCTGGGGACCCCGCCCACCGAGGAGAAGGCCACCCAGCCGAGCACTGGGCTCACCCTGCACGTCTGGGTGCCTGGCCATCAGGAGGACGGCCCACTGCAGCGTGGCCGAGGTGGTCTCCGTGCCAGCCATGAGCACGTCCAGCACACAGGCCAGGGCGTTGGCCTCGGCAAACAGGCCCCCGTGGTCGTCCCTCTGTGAGGCAGGCGGACAGGGCTTGGCTGCGGGTCTGGGGTCCGTCCCCTCCCCCGTGGACCGACCCCGGACGGGTGTGGGAAGGACAGGGAGCCAGTGTCCACTGAGTGCCCACCCGTCCACCAGCGCCCCACGCCAGGTGCTGTGAACGCCCCATTTCTCAGGCTCCCAGCATCAAGTCCCCTGGGGCGGGGACACAGGTCCATGCAGACACCCCGCTCTTGCCCACACCTGGCCCTGCTGGATGAGGGCGTCCACATAGCTCCGCACGGGGCCACCCCTGGACAGGGCAGTCCTCCGAGCGTCCAGGACGGACTTCAGGATGACCTGCATCTCCTCGATCTTCTTCAGGACGGGCCGGTGCAGCTGAAGTGTCGTCCCCAGCCGGGGGAAGGTGTTGAACAGCTGGGAAGAGGGTGAGATGGCAGGGTGGGGTGTGACCTGGTCCGGGGCCGGCGCCCCAGGCTCTGGACAGACGTGGTGGGGCAGGGCTGCCGGCGGCCACTGGAGGGCGAGCGGCCAGGTGCACTGGATGCTGTCATCTTGGAGTTCAGGGACCTCGCTGTGCGCAGGAAGGAGCCACCTGACCGTGACACGGCTGGACAGCTTTGTGCAAGTCCAGCTCTGGCCTGTGGCTAAGTTCCTCCTGTCGCTAAAGCAGCAGGGGGACAGACGGCTGCCCTTGGGAGGGGACCCCAGATGGAGCAAGTCATGTCACACGCAGATGCTTGGCTCAGACTGCAGAGCAGAGGTCGTCTGACCAGCCCCAGCGGGTGGTCAATGGACACCAGCTGCCCCAGGACACTTCGAGTCACCAGCAGGAAATCCCACATGGTGCTTGGAGGTGAGGGAAGGTGGCCGACCAGCTGTCCCATGGCCTGGACTTGCTGCGCCGAGCCTGGAGGAAGCCACACGGCCTTTGTCCCCCAGAGAGGACTCTGAGGCCGGATGGGTCAGCCTGGTGCCCATGAGGAACCGTGACAGCTGTGCTCTGGCTACCGTGGGTCAGAAGGTGCTCACCGTGGCCGTGGCCTCATCTGGCAGCCATTCTGGGACAGTGCACCCCTGTCCAGGCTCCAGTAAGTGTGTAATATTCAAACTTTGGGGACTGAAAAGCACAGCCCAGAAAGAGAGGGGACTGGACATCAGAAAGACCGATTTGTAGCTAGGTGTTGGTGCTCACGCCTGTAATCCCAGCTACTCAGGAGGCAGAGATCAGGAGAATTGCAGTTCAAAGCCAGCCCAGGGCAAATAGTTCTTGAGACCCCATCTCAAAAAAGCCATCACAAAAATAGGGCTGGGGGAGTGTCTCAAGGGGTAGTCCCTGAGTTCAAACCCCGGTACCGCAATAAATTAATAAATATAAGAAGGACCAATTTGTGTGCTTGCTGTGATCTGGCTGGGGACAATGACCGTGGGAAGATGCCAGGGTGGGAGGGACCTGAGGGACCTGGGCCGCCTGGTTCCCTATTGCTGACAGCGTGTGGGCAGGATGGGGACCCCCTTTCACCAGATGTCACATTTCCCAGAGAGCTGGCCTGAGGTCACAGGTCAATGATGTCAGCCTTTGACCCATGTCCAGGGCTGCAGGGCTGGGTTGTGGGGGGACAGTGCTTAGGCCCCCCCCCAAAAAAGTCCTGCCCCCTTGTGGACCAGAGCCAGGGTCCCTCTCTCCAGCTTGGCAGGGACACAGCCTGGCAGGGCAGTGACCGCTCACCTGTATACTGGGTGACCCCAAGAGGACCATGACCTCATCGATGAGACCCAGCAAGGACACAAACACGGGGTCCTGGTAGTCGAACCGCCGGCCGAAGAGGAGGGCGAAGGTGATGTTGGAGGGAGCCCAGCCCAGCAGGGCCAGGGGGAAGGGCTGGCCTGGGGAGGGACAGACAGGACTCAGGTGGCGAGGGGTCCCCCGGAGGGGCGTCCCAGCCCCCAACTCACCTCTGTAGCCATCCAGCTGCCCCGAGAGACAGGCGAGCTCCTGCAGAACCATGTCGGCCATGGGCCCCTGTCCCACCCCCAGGCTGTGCAGGGCGCGCACGGTGAACTGGCGGGCGGCCCTCCAGGGCTCCCCCGAGGAGAAGAAGATGCCTGTGGGGGACGCGGGAAGGAGGGGAGGGAGGGGACCGTGAGCCATGAGCACGGGTCCCCTCGGGGCCTGGTGTCCCCCTCCAGGCTCCTCCTGCTCTGCTGGGGATGGCCTGGGTCGGCCTGGCCCCCTCTTGGCCTGTGATCGCCAGACCCTGCTTGCTGGCCTCTGGGGCACCTGGCCTGCACGGGGACACCCTGCCGGACAGAGGACCCCGACGCACACCTACCCCCGCCTCGCTGGATGAGCTGGAAGATGGGGATGGGTGGCCGGTCAGCCAGCTCCTGCCCGCTGCCCACCAGGGCGTCCCTCACTGCCTCATAGCCCGACAGCACCACGGTCTTCTGGCGTCCCAGGTGTACAGTGAACACCGGCCCGTAGCGCTCCGACAGCTGTGGGGGACGGCAGGACTCAGCCGGGCGGCCCCCAGCTCCAGGGGCTCCGGGAGCCCCTCAGCGAGTGTGGGGCAGGCTCGGAGCTGGGGGGGTGCAGGGCAGCACCCCAAAGCCCTGTTCTGGAGGACCCCATGATCCCTCCGGGCCCCTCCAGGGGCAGGGTGTCATTTGTTGCTGGCTACCTATGGCTGTCACTGGGTTTTCTTTTCAGCTGAAACCCCCAGGGCTCTGGGGTTTGAACTCAGGGCCTTCACCTTGAGCCACTCCGCCAGCCCTTTCTTTGTGAAGGGTTTTTGATCTAGGGTCTCGTGAACTATTTGCCTGGGCTGGCTTCGAACTGCGATCCTCCTGACCTCCGCCTCCTGTGTAGCTGGGATTACAGGCGGGAGCACCGGTGCCCGGCATCCCCAGAGGTCTTGAACCCGAGTCCAGGAGGCAGGGTGCCGTACTCTGAAAGCCAAGAGCTGCCTGATGCAGAGTGGATGGGGCCCACTCCACCCCGAGTCCCCAGGCTTCCCTGTGGCCAGCCTCCACCCCATAGCAACAGACAGACAGACAGAAGCAGTGTCCAGTGGCTCTCTGATCAGTTGTGACTCAGAGACCTTTCTCTGCTCCTCTGGCCAACTGAGGACACAGGACAGCAGTGCCCAGCAGAGCTGCCCCCTGAGGCCTTGCCCACCTCCTGCTGCCCCTCTGTCCACATGGTGTCCCTCTCCCTTCCGGTCACCTCCCCACTCAAGGCCACAAGGCTGAGACCCAGAAGAGGAAAGTGTTGCTGTTGGGCTCGCACACACCGGGAGCCAGGGCTGTCCTGCTGTCCGGCTGCTGCCCAGCCACAAGGCCCGCAGCCAGGCGGGGTCCACCCTAGGGAAGGTGGGCAGGGCCACTTCAGCCCTGGGCTGCAGTCCCCACGTACAGGCCTGAGGGAGAGGGGGGACACCAGGTAGCCGTGTGGCCACCTCTGGGTGTGCTGAGTGGACAAGACCTGGGAGCGCTGGCAGGCAGGGTTGCATTCCACAGGTCCCCTAACCACACAGCCCCGGCCACAGGGCAGGACAGCTGCCCACAGGACCTTCGCCCATGGCCCCTCAGAGGGTGGCCCTGAGGGAGCCGTGCACTTGTTCACTGCCAGCTCCCCTTCACCGCCAGAGCCTGCAGGCTGTGCCACCTGCCCCCGGGTGTGGCCCGTCTGTGCTGCGGGTCACTGCCTGACCCACCTCCATCAGCGACCGGTCCTGTTGTGACACCCGAAGCAAGTGCAGGTTCCCCAGGACGGGCAGCGGGCGAGGCCCGGGGGGCCACCTCGGGGCCGGGGAGGGGTCCCGGGCAGAGGCTCGGAGCAGTCGCCAGAGCCCCAAGGCCAGCAGCAGCGCCCACAGGAGAGGCAGGGCCATGTGGACCGCAGGTGACGAGGCCCCACTGTCTGGGGCCCCATCGGCCCTGTGTCTTATAGCGCCGTCCCCAGGGCGTGCCTGCACCCCACCCCACCCCACCCGCCACCCCGAGAATGTGGAGCGAGCGGTTTGCAGGGGACAGCCCAGCGGGCGGCTTAAAGTGACAGGCTGTGTGCAATGTGGGGCCTGCTCTGGGGCAGGGGCCAGGGAGGCGAGGGCCTGGGAACGGCAGGGCCCGGCCTCCAAAGGGTCCACGTCCCCTTGACGTGCACCAAGGCCACACAGCACCTTGACTGTCCTGTCCCTGACTCTGGTCCAGCCAGTCCTGCATGGTCTCCCCATGAGACCAGAGCTTTGGGGGCGTCTCCAAAGGAAGGGGCCCCCTGACTTCCCAGCCACAAGAGTCAGGGCGTCCTCCACGCACTGAACCCTGTCCCCTGCCCATCGGGTGCCTCTCCAATCGGTGTCCAGTGAGGCCACTGACAGCGGGCAGCCCCTGGGACCCCTCACAAGGGCCTTGAACCCCGGGACCTGCAGAGGTGACTGCTGTGCGTCTAGATTGCAAGCTGCCCCAGCTTTCCACCCGTGGGCTTTTGAGGTGGGCCAAGGGACACAGCTGCCCGGGCATGGACAGGGCAGAGAGGGTCGCCAGCTGCCCAGAGAGGCCACCCACAGGCCGCAGCCCAGGCTGGGCAGGCTCGCTCAGCCACAGGTGGCCTGGTTGACAGTCCCCTCTGCCTGCACCCCAGTCCTGACTCACAAACCCTGGTGGACGTGCTGGGGAGGCGGCACCGCCGCGCTGAGAACAAGCTGGGGGTTGGACGAGGGGGACAGGGGACAGTTGTTGGCACCAGAAGTGGCTGGGCCTGCTTCCCACTGCCTGCCCCGACATGACGCAGCTGGAGCTCTGTCCCCCTGTAGGGCCCCCGGATACGGTCCACGCCTTCCCCGCAGAGCTGCAGCGTGGAGGGAGGTCAAGGCCCTTCCCTGCCCCCGCCACACACCTGCAGCCTCCTGCGTCCCCTGCACTGCCTGGGGCCAGACGGGTGGCCGCCTGGGGACCGTGTGCCCACCACGCTGGACATCCGAGTCACCTTATGAGGACTGGTACAAAGGCTGGGTACCATGCATCCAGGGGAGCTCATGACTTCAGGGAGCATTTATTGAGCTCCTGCTATGTGCCAGCCTCCACCAGGGGACAGCGCTTCAGATGACCAAATGACCGTTAGTTTGACACTGAAAATGTGTCTCGGCATGGTGGGGACATCACCAAGCTGAGCTGGCAGGGGAATGACTCGTCATAGAGGACATGGGGGTCTGCGTTGTGACCTGCCTGGTGCTTGGGGATGGCTGTGTGCAGGGGCTACCGTGGGGAGATCTGGGCAGGTCCGGAGGGGACGGGGAAGGGGGTGTGGACAGTTCTTATGTCCGGCCACAGCAAAGGACACAGTTTACTTCACAGCTCTGCAGGCCAGGACCCGCGGTGGGGGACAGAACCTGCTTCGCACTTCACCCAGCACCTGGTGTGGCCGCAACCCTGGCCTGTGGACGTCTCCCTGGTCTCTGCTGCTTTTTGTTTGGTTGGCTCAAGAAAGCATCTTGCCATGTACCCCAGGCTGGCCTTGAACTTGTGATCGTCCTGCCTCATCCCCTGAGTGCTGAGATTACAGCTATGCCCTACTGCACCTGGTTATGCCTCCAGATGGGCCTCACATGTCCCTTCTTTCTGCATCTTGTCCTTTCCTTGGGACACTGGTCATTGGATTCAGACTCCACCTCATTCCATGATGGGCTCATTTGGAGACCCCCACCTCAGTTTCAACTGCAAGGACCCTATTTCCAAGTTAGATGGACACCCGGTAAGGGAGCCCACTAAGGGGTCACTCATCCTGTGTCCTTCCAGAGGCCAAAAATCACACCCCATTCTCCATGTGCCTTTGTTGGCTTTTTTTTTTTTTTTTTGATGGGACTGGAATTTGAACTTGTGGCTTTGCACTTGCAAAGCAGCTCTGCAGCTTTGCAATAGTTCTGCAGATCCTCATCTCCAAAGTAACCGGCACGAAACAGGCTTGGAGGAGCGGCTCAAGTGCAGAGCTCCTGCTTTGCAAGTGCGAAGCCCCAAGTTCAAATCCCAGTCCCGTCTGAAGAGAGTGCAGCAATCATTTCAGCCAAGGTCAGAGGGCGAGAGCTGCCATCCTTCAGGGACAAGCAAGCTACTCGTCAGCAGGCGTTTGTCTCGGGCCCCTGCGGCTGATTCTCTGTGACGCACCCCAAGTGGCCATTCCACCCCACTTCTCGTCCCTGTGAACCTCAAATAGAAGTGGCCCTGCTAATGAGTGGGAGCCATTTGCAAGCCCAGCCCCTGGGGACCCCTCCTGCTGGCCGGGCGACCGGGTGTCCACGGAGTTGAGTGGACAGGGCTGGCGCGGGGGACAAAAGCCCGGAAACGCATTAATGAGTAACCCCGAGCGTGGCCGTCTGCGAGCGAGGTGCGGCGTTCCCTGTGCTGTTCTTAGTGGGCTCAGAGCCCCGCACGTGGGGTTTTGCAGCAAACTCGGGCTTCGGGGCTGAGGTCCCTGCTCCTGGCGGTGTGTGGACATTGGTGCCAGCTCTGGCCGGCCAGCGGGAGGAGGCGCAGGCCCGGGTGGACTGGGAGTCCAGGGCCAGGCCTCGGCAGCCGGCCACACTGGAGGAGGTTGTGGCTGGAGGTGGGATGAACCACGCACAGAGCCTCGGGGTGGACAGTGACCCGCCTCCTCCACCACCCAGAGGAGGGCAGGTGGCCCAGGGTACAGGGGGCGGCGGGGGCGGGGCCGGGGCAGCGGGATAGGAGCCCGAGGGCGGGGCCATGGCGACGGGGGCGGAGTCATCTGGGCGGGGCGGGGCGGGGGACTGGGGCGGGGGCGTGGCCATGGCGGGGAGGGGAGGGGAGGGGAGGGGGAGGGGGAGGTTGAGGGGGGAGGGGGGAACGGACCGGCCGCTCGACCTGCTCGGCGCTCCGCGCAGCCTACTCGGCGCTCAGCAGTTCGCACTGCGTCCGCTGCTCGTCGCACCCGCTGCTCCCGCCGCCGCCATGTCGACCGCCATGAACTTCGGGACCAAGAGCTTCCAGCCGCGGCCCCCGGACAAAGGCAGCTTCCCGCTGGACCACTTCGGTGAGGGCGGAAGAGCCGCGGACAGGATCGCTGTCCGCGGACGGCGCGCCTGGTGTTGGGGCCAGACTAGGGCGGGGCCTGGGGCGGTAGAGGGACGTGAGGGGCGGGGCCTGGGGCGGTAGAGGGACGTGAGGGGCGGGGCCTGGGGCGGTAGAGGGACGTGAGGGGCGGGGCTTGGGGCGGTAGAGGGACGTGAGGGGCGGGGCCTGGGGCGGTAGAGGGCGGGGCTTACAGGGCCTGAGGGGCGGGGCCTGGGCAGGTAGAGTGACTTCTGGGGCAGGGCTTATAGGGCACTGGAGTGCTGGATCTGGGGGCACAGGCAGGGAAACTGAGGCTCACCCACCCTCACAGATTGAGGTCAGCTGCCTGACATGGACCCTCCAAGTGAGGGTGACAGGAGGGGCCGGGGCCGTGATGTAATAAGGACAGTGACACCAACACCTGTACTGGGACTGCGAAGGCACAGGAGCCACTTATGTTCCTGAGTGAATAATGCTCCTGTTCCTCAGTGAATGCTGTGCAAGAAGATCCTGCCGTTTGTCTGTCACGTATCTATCATCTGTCTATCTGTGTATCTCAGTTATGTCCCTAGCTTCTACCAGCTAGCTATATATCATCTGTCAATCATCCATCACCTGTCTGTCATATGTCTATCATCTATAAATCTGTCATGGATCCATCTGTCTGTATCAGCCATCCGTCACCTAATCAGTCTTTTATTTTTGGAGCGCTGGGTTTGCACCTGAGCCCTGCTCCTGCTAAACAGGTGCTGTCCCCGTGACCCGCACTGGGGCCTCAGGAGATGTGACAGCTGTGCAGCCAGGGTTTCTGCACCTGAGGCTTCAGTGGTTCCTCAGTGGTGACTTGCAAAGCAGAGAAACGCTGCCCGTCTCCGGTGTTGTGGGTAGACTTTCAGGTTGGGTGAGCCTCTGTGGAAATCAGGAAGATTTATGGGCTGATGGCCCAAGCAGCAAGTAGAGCGCCTGCCTAGCAAGTGCGAGGCCCCGAGCTCAAACCCCAGGGCCGCCAAAAAATAGTATTTATAGGTTGCTTCCTTCCCGACATCTTACTAGGAACCTGCCGTCGGCTCCCCACCTTCCCCGGCCACCTCAGTCCACAATGTGGACTTTCCCTGTACTAGGTTTTTGTACTTGTGTTTTTTGGTGGGACTGAGGTTTTGAGCTCAGGGCTTCACACTTGCAAAGCAGGCCTCTACCGCTCGAGCCAGGCCACCAGTCCATTCTGCACTGGTTATTTTGGGACGAGGTCCCACCATCTATTTGCCCGGAGCCTCAATCCTTCTGATCGCAGCCTCCCAAGTAGCTGGGATCACAGGCGTGAGCACTGGCGCCCAGCAAAGGAAACAAGTTTTGAAATCACAGTAGCTGTGTTCTCAAGGCTGCTGCATTTGCAGGTCACATTTTCACTTTGAAAGCATGACACTGTTTTCCTTTTCATTCTAGGTGAATGTAAAAGCTTTAAGGAGAAGTTCGTGAAGTGTCTCCGTGACAATAATTTTGAAAATGCTTTGTGCAGAAATGAGTCAAAAGAGTATTTGGAGTGCAGGATGGAGAGGCAAGTTCAGGCTGTCCGTCAGCCAGCATGTGCACCGTGTGTTTGCTCTACTTAACGCTGTGTGGAATGTGACAGGCTACTTAAATGACAGTGACGGTGGTCGGTTTTGCCTGTCTTACCAGAGTTTACTTCTGAAAAAAAACCCGATCCACGGCTCTTCTGAAAGTAATCCTTAATGTGAAAAGCCGGTAGCCTTGCCTGCACAGTGGCCGGCCAGCCTGCCTTTTGGTTATTTTGTCAGCTGTCTGCTGACAGGTTGACATTAACGGCCACCCGAGCCCCCTTCTACTCTGCCTGACGCCCTCGTGCACAGGTGCACCAGGGTTTTCACTTGGGACTTGAGGTGCTGGGTTCTGGCAGTGAGGACCTCCTTTGAGCCTCGTCCCACCTCCGCAGAGCTTACTGGGGGTCTTGAATCTGTCCCAGGGCCACCATGAGTCCAACCCCTGCTGGACTGTTGAAACTAGCGCATCTGTAGAAGAATGGCACATTTCTTGTCGGCTGAGGGAGTCTCCGCCTGTCCCAAGCCCAGCCCCTGGGTCACTCACGCACAGACCTGCAGCCGCTCCCGCCTGGGCTGCTTCCCGGGCGTGGCTGCCTTGGGATCCCCGGGAAAGGAGGGTCCTGACCTGTCTGGACTTGTCCCTGGGGGTGAGGTGCCGCCAGGCCACCATGCCCATGCATCTGTGTTGCACTGATCCTCGGGGACATTGGGAGGAAAGGCACGGGTGACTTCGGGCGAGTTTCGGGGGCTGTGTTTCTGACAGGTTTATTCTGGCTGTGGAATATTAGTTGGTTGGTTGTTAAAGTCAGGATCGATGTGACTCTCCTTGACCACGCAGGCCGGGATTGCACATGCCTGCTGTACGTGCGTGTGTGCGTCTTAACTTCTTTCCTTCTTCCTTCTGTGCTGACGCCCCACGCATTCTTCTTCTCCTCCTTACTTTCATCTGTCTTTTTTTTTTTTTTTGGAAGCACTGGGATTTGAACTCAGAGCCTCACTTTTGCTAAGCAGGTGCTCTACCACTTGAGCCACTCCACCAGCCCTTTTTCTGATGGGTTTTTTTGAAGATAGGGTATTGGGAACTATTTGCCCTGGGTTGGCTTCAAACTGCCATCCTCCTGTTCTCTGCCTCCTGGGTAGCTGGGATTACAGGCGTGAGCCATGGCACTGGCTAGGTCCACTTTTCTAGGGTGTAGAGTGTGGTGCCTGGAGCCCCAGTGTAGGGGTCTCCTGCTCTCCCGCTCCACCATGACAGCTTCTGTGTCTTCTAGGCAGCTCATGGCACAGGAGCCACTGGAAAAGCTGGGGTTTAGAGATTTGATGGCTGGAAAGTCGGAGTCAAAGAGTCAGTCTTGAGAAGAGGACGTCGAGGGCTGCATCCATCCTGGACTGCCGATGCCAGGGTGGCGCCTGCCTGCGGATCCCCTTGGCGGGACTCGCTCTTCTCCAGATGCTCCAAGCCTTCTTCAGACGCTATCCTTTCAGACCCCATTCTCCCTCGGGGTGGCTGTTCCTCACACCGTGTGTCACAGGGTCCCGGGGCCAGGCCAGGAGGCAGAACGCCAGAGTGAGTCCTGAGTGTGCCACCGCTCGGCACACGCGCTCCTGCTGTAGGACGCGGTGTTCCCCACACACAGGGGCCATCGGGGCAGCTGCTCCCAGGCAGTGCCCCTCCGCACAGGTGCCTGCCGGCCCTCCCCACCCACGGTTTTCACTTCTTTTGGGACAGGGTCTCACTGTGGAGCCCAGGCTGGCCTTGAACTCGCGATCCTCTGCCTCGGCCTCCTGAGCGCAGGGGTGACAGGTGTGGCCTCCGCCCCCCCATCTCCCTTTTTCCTTAAATGAAGCTGGAGTGCGATACGGGAAGTGGGATTCTTTCTCTGTTGGCGGCGAGCGCCTGCAGCTGACTGGGACCGGGCTGCGTTTGTAGGTGCTCAGTTTCCGTGCTTCCTCTGCATGCCTTGCACAACTTTTGGAAGCGTCAAACCACCTTGAAATAAAACGTGGTAAAGTGGTTGCTTCTCCTCTGGCGATGGCGCGGGCGAGGGTCCCAGTGGACCCCAGGAAGGGAGTGCGGCCCGCGGCTCCCCATGGGGGACGTGGGAACCCGTGGCCTGTCCTCCTGCCAAAGCTTCCCGGGTGATTTTTGTCGTCCTCCATCAGTCATAAGGACACACTTCACCAGGGTTGGCCGTGCAGGTCTGTAATCCCAGCACTTGGGAGGCTGAGTCAGGATCATGAGTTCGAGGCCAGCCTGGTCTACATAGCGAGACCTTGTCAACAAAGCAGTAAATAAACGCCACCCGGCACATCTCCCAGCTGTTCTGTGTTGCGTGAATCTGGAGGGTGGGAGGCGTCCGTGGTCACAGCCCAGGGCCTGTGGTCCCCTTCCCAGAAAGGCAGTGACTGACCTGGAGGCCGGCAGAGCCCGTCCAGCCCCAGGACGGAAGCTGGACCTGCCCTCGGCCTCATTCACGTGGGTCGTGTCGTGGGGGAGCCAGGGCGCTGTGGCTGGATCCCCGGCCCCACGCCGGCCCCATCCATTTGCCTGCAACAGCAGAGCAACCTCAGTGGCCATGTCCCCCTGTCCCTTCCTGTCCCAGCACTGGTGACCACTGTCCATGGACGGCAGCATGGAGGTGAGGCCACTGAGTCCTCCAGGAGGCTGGGGGGATCTGCTCCAGCCAGCCTTGGCCAACTCCAGACACCCCATGGTCCTTGGGGTGGCCTGTCCTCTGTCTTCATCTGATGGGGGGTGGGGAAGGTGTCCTCACCTCGCTGACCCTTGTTCCCATGCTAACCTCTCTCCCTGACCCGCGAGCCCCCAGGTGACCCGTCTCCAGATCCTCCTCTGACCCTAGCTGTTCCCACAGGGGGTGCCGTGTCCTCAGTCCAAGGGTTAGGACGAGGACAGCTGGGGGACATTCTGACCCCCACATGTCCCCAGGTGTTAAGGACTGCAGTGATTCTCAAGGTGGCACCTGAGAAACCGTGGCCTTCCCCAGGCCACCGCTGCAGGAGACACGACTCAGCACTGACCTCAACTGTGCTGCAGATCACACAGGAGGATCCCAGTTCTGGGGTGGACAGAGCCCAGGGCCTCCCGGGTGCCAGGCGGGCTCTACCACGCTGGCCACAGCCCTTTCGTTTGTGTTTTGTTTTTGAGACAGGGTCTCGATGACTTTACCCAGGCTGACCTTGAACCCGTGATCCTCCTGCCTCTGAGAAGCTGGGATTACAGGTGTGCATCACCATGACCCGCTCAGGACCAAGTTTTAAATCCAAATTTATCTGAAATCTTTGATGCTGCTTTTCGCTGGCAAATGACGAAAAGAACAGTTATGTACTTAACAGGCAGGACGGGAAGTTTAAACTGTCCCCCGCCGTCTCGGTCCCCGTGTGGCAGCAGCCGCACGCATTCTAACGTACCAGACACAGAGAGGTGCCTGGGACCTTGGGAAGGAACTGTTTGTGGCTCTTTCTTCCTTGTATTTTTATGACTATATTTTATCACGGGCATGCATCATTTTTATAGGAACAATAAAACCATTACTTTAAAGAAAGTCACTGCCAGGCGTTGTAATTTTTTGTCCTCTGTAAATTTGTGCCTGTGGTGACTTCCTCCTGCCGCTGAGTCTCGCCGGGCGGTTTCTTTCTCCTGGTGAGCATGGTGGCTCCGGTGGCATTGGGATGCCATGTGTCCCAGTGGAGGGGCAGGCCTGCTGCCGCTGAGTGACAGTGTGCTGCTTGGACGGGAGGGGACAAGCTCGTGTCCCCGAGGACGTCTGTCAGATCTCGCTTCCCCCCACACACGGGCCCTGGACGAGGGCGTGTGGCCTTCACCCTCTGCCAGAGGCTGGAGCTGGACTGGCCACCCAATGGGCCTCTCCTGGTCCACGCGCCCTCCATGTGTCTCCCGGGAATCTGTCCCGGCATGTGTGTGACCTCACCCGCCTTGTGTCCACATGGACAGCACTGGGGTTTGAACTCGGGCAGGAGCTCTACCACTTGAGCCCCCCCACCAGCTCTTTTCTGTGATGGGTTTTTTTGAGATAGGGTCTCATGAACTATTTGCCCGGGGGTGGCCTCGAACCGTGATCCTCCTGATCGCTGCCTCCTGAGCAGCTGGGATTACAGGCGGGAGCACTGGCGCCCAGCACCACATGGACTCTTTTAGTGACATTGGTCACAATATGGGCAAGAAAGCAGGGGTTTCGTTATCGCGAGAGACATTAAAGAACTTTCTGTGAAGCCACCAAGCAGGTGACTCACAATACCGTGAACAAAACTGCGAGAGTCCCCGTCTCTTCAGAGGAGTGAAATCAAATGTGACAGGTCACCGAGTGCCACGGAGCTGAGTGCCACCCGGTGCAGGTGCCAGGCAGTCACCTGGCCCCCTGGCTGTTCCAGTCTCATTTGGGACGAGACACATCACAGAACTGCTGCCAGCACGCTCTGTGAGCCGGGCAAAGGCTCTCGGAAGCTCAAAATGGTCACCTCTCTTCGCAGGGCCTGGGGTACAGCGCCCGGGCCGAGGGGAGGTGTGGGCAGTGCGTGGTCACCGTCCACCTGAGTGGAGGAGGCCCGGTGCAGGCAGCCGCACGGATTCTGCCTCCGGTTGTCACCAGTGCCTTCTGACGACTCGGACCGAGTGGAAAATCAGTGCTGAGGACGAGGTCCTGCCCCGCACACCCACGTGAGCCACGCGTGTCGGTGGCCCCGGGGACTGGGCGGTCCCTGCGCCCGAGCAGCAGGTGCACTTGGGGGGCTGCACACGGCCTCCTGTTTGTTCCCACGGAATCCACAACAGCCACCACGAAGCCCAGGCCACGCAGAGCCACTGCCACCAGCGGGCTCAGCGAGGGACGTCCGTGGGGTACGAAGAAACCAGTGCGAGCTGCAGGCGGGGACAGGGGTTCCCACCCTCCGTTCCGCTCAGCACCTGTCACACGGGGGACCGTGGTCTTCTCTGAGTGGCCCCTCGCCGTGCCTCCCCGAGCGGGGCCAGGGCGCCCTGCGCCTGCCGACTTGGTTTGAAGGCCCGGGGTGACAGGCGGCAGTGGCTCTGGTCCCTGCCTTTGCAGCGCAGGCCTCCTCCCGGCTGCCAGGTCAGGTTGGGCCTCCCGCCCCTGCCTCGCTGGCGCTCGCACCGCACCCTCTTGTGGGCCAGAGGGGAGCCCTCGCCGGGTACAAAGGACAGGGACGCAGGGGCCCCATGTGGGGGGGCAGCCGGGAAGCTGCCATGCCCAGGAACCGCCCGCGAGGCCCGGCCGGGGCGGGAAGTCACCGCAAGCCCCACCCTACACGTCCCACGGGGGCGCAGGGCACCGCAGGGCCGTCACCGTGATGCAGCTGCGTGCATGCCACAGCCTCTCAGCTCAGGGACTGTCACCAGCGACTCCTGGACAGCCGGGTTGGGGTGCAGAGAGAGGGGCCCGGCTGCTGCAGTCACTGGGGGTGACTGTGGGTGAGGCTGAGGGACAGGCCCGTGTCCAGAGGTCTCACTCCAGACCCTCTGTGCGGAAACCCCCGTCCCCCGACGCCTCAGCACATACCAAACCCAAGAGTCAGTGGACGTCAGCTGAGGCCGCTGTCACCCTCCAGCAGGTTCCCTTGATGGTGTGTGGCCGGTGCTGGGAGGGGACACCCCCGGCACAGGAGGGCAAGCCCGCTGGACGCTGGGAGCTGTGCTGACTTTGGGGCCCGGTGTCGGCCGAGGCCAGGCGATTGGGGCCGGGAGGGAGAGGATTCCTGCTCACCGCCAGCCCTCGCCTGGGGAAGCTGAGCCATGGTGGCCTGTCGCCCCCTGCTGGACAGTAGCAGCACTGAAGCCCCCCGGAGCGTTACACAGGGGGACCAAGGTCCGGTGTCTTTGTTATGGAGTCCGCAGAAGTCAATTTCCTGAGGTTTCACCAAATTGCCTGTAATCCTCAAATCTGCTGCTCAGACCAGGGAAGGAAGAGGGGCTCCCAGAATCCCATTGTGAGCCTGGAGTCCCCACCAGGAGGACTGGGAATCCAGTGCCAGGCCACCTTGCCCTGCAGGGCCCCGTGTCCCCGTGAGGGTGACTGCCTGGGGCAGCCCGAGCCATGACCCGGGAAGCAGGTCACCAGCTACAAGGTTGAGAGTGAGGACATGTCTGGGGCCGGGGTGTCAGGCCAGGCTCACTCCTTTTGTCCTCCTGTCCGCCCTGGGGGGGGTGACAGACACCACTGCTAGTTGGGAAACCCAGCCCACTAAGCAGCCCCTGGCCAAGGGGGGTACATCCCTGCCTGTCACTTTTGGGAGGAATCCAGAGGGACCCCTTCGGAGGGGACTTGAGGGTGTGCATTACCCCTGGATGTGAGGCCCAGCCACCTTTGCTCCAGGACAGGTGTTCTGTGGCTGCTGTCCTTGCCTTTGGGCCGTGGGAGGGGTGGTGGCATCAGGAGACCTCTCCGTCCTCAAGCTCCTGAGGCGAAAACCCTTGGGCAGGGGCGGGGAGGAGCTGGCTGGGGACGGCGGGCCTCAAGCAGGAAGTGCCCCGGGAAGCAGCTGCTGGAGAGTCTCTGCCCTTTCGTAGCTGTCCTCACCTGAACTTGACCTCCTGGGCAGCCCTCTGGCGCGCTGGCCCAAACCCCAGCTCAGGCCCTGGCCAGGGTCAGCAGGGAGAGGCTGTGGCAGAGGGGGACGGCCACAACTACAGCCCTGTGGTGGCCAAGGGGGGTCAGACACCACTGCTAGCTGGGAAACCCAGCCCACTAAGCAGAACATCCGGTCCTGGCTCTGTGCTCTCCAGCCCATGTCTGGGGCAGGGGACGAAGGTCAGTGTGGTTCTGGGAGCTTGGCCCTTTCTCTCCTCCCTCCCTAGGGTGAGGCCGGAGCTAATTCAATAGAAAATCCAGTGCCTGACTTTTGCTCCCGAGAACCCCAAAAACTGAGAGCCTGGGAACAAGCCCTACCCTGTCCCCTGAACCTCCAGCCCCTGTGATTCTGAGACCACGTGTCCAGCTCAGGGTTCAGCCCCCAGGAGGCCCCTGGCCAGGCAGGCTGCCTCTGTCCTGGGTCTTGTCTGTCACCTGCTGCCCCCTAGAGGATAGGGACAGCCCTGTTAGGGACCTCACAGGGCCTGGGCACATGGCAGGTGATCGGACAAGGTCCAGAATGAGCAGAGGAATCTACACATCTGCCGAGCTGGAAGGAGGGTGGCCAGGCGGGCTCCAGGCTGCCCTCCGCGGAGCTACAGCTTTTTCAAGGGGCACATGCAGGTTTTCCTGGTCTTGAGGGAAAGGAAATGACTTAAGGCTTCAGGGCTCCCTGCCCCAGAGCAAATGTCCCTTCCCTCCAGGGATGGCATCCATGCCAGAAGCCCGTTGTGGGGGCACTGGCTGCCCTCCAGGTCCCACCTTCATCTCTCAGCAATCTCAGTCTCCATCCTGACAGGAGTCTGGCCTTCAGCCCAGCCAACCTCCTCCCAGGCTGGACTGGGGAGTCTCTGTCCAGTAACTGCCATCCCCCAAGGGACTCTGAGGACAGGCCACCTCTTGTACAAATCCTGACGCTCAGGGTGGAGGTCACTCTCCTCATCTGAAGCCTCCGCCTACCTTGGCAGTCAGGGGGGCTTCAAGGAGGAGGTGGCCACTGGGGAGGGCATCCTCAGGAGTCCTGGCCTCACGTGGCTTGTGAGAGACCAGTTCCCAGTCAAAGCTGCTTTTAGACTCACTGGGCACAAACTCCTGTGCTCAGGGGACACTGCTGAGCCTTCAGGGTGTGCAATACCCCTGGATCAGAGGCCCATGGTCTGCCCAGCATGGCCAAGAGGTCTTGTCGGGCCCCCGCCCAGGCCTGGGAACTGGGATGGGGGACTTTGGTCAGAACCTGCAGGCTTCGGCCGGTAGGTCACAGGGGTTCCAGGCAGAGTGAGCTCACAGGCCAGCAGGGCTTCCTGGACAAGCCACCTGCCCACCTGGCGCCCTCCCCAGCCCCTGCAGCCCTCGAGCTGCCTGTGGCCAGTGCTGGTCTGGGTGTGGCCACCCAGGGCCAGGCTGTACCTTTGGGATCCCACACCTCTGGTCCGTGCGCACACGACCCTGTCTGTAATCGTCACCGCCTCCTGCCTCCCAGTCCGGGTCCAGGGGAAGACAGGGAAGGCTGACCACCCCCGAGGCTGCCCGGCACACAACATCACCAAGTAGGAGTTTGTCCCTGCACACGCTGGCCCCTCTGGCTGCAGCTCTGGTCTGCTGGACACCTGTGTGTCCTCGGAGGCCTCGCTGTGGCCTTCCTGCCCCTCTCCTGAACGATTTGTTCTCTTTGTGGTCTGGATATCTCTGTTCTGTAGGGTTGCATCTCTGTTTTAGTGTTTCTTGTTTGCCCCAGTCCTGAGCCGTGTGTGGCCTGGGCAAGTGCCTCAGTTTCCCCAAGTCTAAACGGTGGCCAAATGAGAAAATGCACACCCGGGTATTTTCCCTGATGTCCAGTGCCAGCCTCCCTCTGTGTCATCCTCCAAGCTCGTGCCGTGTGGCAGTTTCCGAGCCTGGCACAAGGCCCAGACAAGGAAATGCCACCTGTCCTCACCCAAAAAAGGCTCAGTGGATTGTGGAAGGAAGACCTGCGGTCAGTGAAAGGGGCAGAGCACACGATGTCACAGGACCCTCAGAGGTGCAAGATTGGCAACCTGGTGTGGACAAGGGCGTGAGTGAGGGAGCAGGTGCCACCTAAGCAGAGGACCGCCGGGCATGGTCTGGTCACATCGCAAACATCCCATCCCACTGAGGCCACTCACAGGCATGACTTCACCTGGACCTTGGTAGCAGGTGTGGCCTGTCCACTGCCCTTGGGCCGGTGACCTTTTGAGTAGCTGCAGTCATTAAAAAGGCGGACGGCCTGTGCGGACTTTGGGGTGTCAGGTTTATGAAGTGAAACCCCAAACAGCCAACCTTTAAGCCTGTCGCTATTCCAAACACCTGAGGGGACCATCTTACAAAGAGGGAATCTTGTTCTGGCTTATGGTGTTAGAGACTCCTGTCCAGGGTCACTGTGACCATGGGGGAGGCCCATGAGGTACAGTAACACCGCTCAGCCCACGGCCAGGAAACAGAAAAGAGAGTGAGGATGGCGCCGGGCCCCAGTCCCCTGTGACCTAAAGAGCTCTTCCCTGTAGCTCCACCCTGGTGACCATGCCTGTAACACCCGGGCCCTTGGGGACAAGCCAGACCCAAACCATAGGGGAACCAACCCCCACCCCACGCGTGGTAGACAGCAGGAGGAGGGTTTCCGTGGGTGTTTGCGAAAAGGCTGCAGGTGGAGGAAGATTCCGGAGGACGAGGGGGGCTGTTAAGACAGCAGGGAGTGGGGTGGGAAAGGCTGTAAATTTTCAAGCAGGTACTGGATTTGCAAAGCTTTGATTTGCTTCTCACAGTTCTGCACTGCAACCATGATTTAAAAAAATGGAGCCACACATGGTGACCACGCCTGCAATCCCAGCACTCAGGAGGCAGAAGGAAGGAGGGAGGGAGGGAGGAAGGAAGGAAGGAGGGAGGAAGAAGGGAGGGAGGAAGAAGGGAGGGAGGAAGAAGGGAGGGAGGGAGGGAAGTAAGGCAAGAAGGAAGGAAGGAAGGAAGGAAGGAAGGAGGGAGGGAAGGAAGGACTTAAAAGATGCTGGGGTGCACAGACACCCCACTCTGGCCTGGCAGGAGATCCCCCACCCCTCATGTCTCCTGCCTGATGGGGAGGGTATGTCCAGCTCCCTGTGGCCACTGCTGTCCTGTCTGTGGGTGAGGAGGGCTTAGGGCTCCGGCACAGTCTTGGGGGTTGGCTCACCCCTCCCCCTCAGTCCCTTTGGACGCTGGCGTTGGTCACCCCCCGACTGTGTCCCCTGGGTAGAGATGGATGGCCTGAGCCACCCTTGCCCCAGCTCCAAGGAGCAGCGGTGTCCATGGGCAGAGTGGGAGGGCGGCGGCTCTGCGGGGCCCCCGCGCGCGCTCGGTGTCCGCGTGGGCTGTTGTGACACGGGCGTCACCGCCGGGGGGCGCCCGCGTGCCGCGCGCACAGCCGAGGCGAGCGGAGCCGAGCGGAGCGGAGCCGAGCGCGCCGTGCGCCCCGGCCGCGGCCACACGGGCGGCACCGGCGACACCGGCGACACGGGCGGCAGGAATGCGGAACCGGCGCGCGGACTGAGCCCCGGGATGGCGCAGGGGCGGCGGCGGCGCGCGGCCTGCGCGGGGCCCTAGCGAGCGGCGGAGCTGCGGGCCCGGCCATCGCGGCCATCGCGGGCGTCGCGGGCGTCGCGGGCGTCGCGGGCGGCCATGGCCAAGGAGCGGCGGAGGGCGGTGCTGGATCTGCTGCGGCGGCCGGGGAACGCGCGCTGCGCCGACTGCGGCGCCCCGGGTAGGTGCGGGCCGGGAGGGGCGCGGGTGGATCGGGACGCGGGTGGTTCCCGGGGTGCGGGTGGATTGGGGCGCGGGTGGATCGGGGTGCGGATCGGGGCGCGGGTGGATCCCGTGGCGCGGGTGGATCGAGGCGCGGGTGGATCGGGGTGCGGATCGGGGGCCGTGGTTGGATCGGGGGCGCAGGCGGATGGGGCGCGGGTGGTCGGGTGGGCGCGGTTCGTGGGTCCGGTACCGAGTCCTCCCAGGACCAGGACTCGGGCGGGGCGCGGCCCTCCTGCACCTGCCGGCGCCTTCCGCTCCCTGATTCCCAGTCCTCCGGCCCCCCAGCTCCCTGGACCCCCAAACCCCCGCCCCCTGGATCCGGGTCTCCCTCCCCACCCCCTGTTCCTGATTCCTCTGTGTCCGCCCCCCCTTATCTCACCCCCTCACCCTCTGGTCCCCACATCCCCGGCTCCCCCAGTCCCTGTTCACGAACTCCCATCCCCGGCCCCCTCCTTCTGGCCCCCCTGGATGTCTGCTCCCCATCCCTGGCTCCCCGGATCCCCCTTTCCCTGTCCCCTCCCTGATCCCCGACTCCCTGATCCCTGGCCCCCTGTTCCTGGCCCACCATCCCCTGTCCCCAGCTCTCCAGTTGGATCCCATCCCGACCCCTCCATCCCTGGTCCCCCATCCTCACTCCCGCCCTACCGCCCCTCCCCCTCCCTGCCCTCTGTGTGTGTCCCTGTCACCCGGGGCCACTGCCTTACGAAACCTCCCCGGCAAAGAAAGAGGAAATGGCTGGGGCTGCGGCTGGCTGCGGGGCGGGGCGGCCTCAGCCCAGGCCCCTGCTGCCCATGAGGACCACCTGCCTCCACCTGGGGGTTACATCATGGCCTCCCGGGTAGACCCAGGGATGGGCTGGCCTGGCCTAGCTGCTCTAGGGCAGGTGGCGGGGAGACCTGGGGCCCTGGGGACAGGTGGGGCAAAGAGGCACCTCCCCAACTTCGCCCTCATCACACCTGGTCTGGGGGATTTCCAGGTCTAGAGTCCAGCGGGTGCCCCGTTAGCTATGAGAGGAGAGGCTGTGCTCTCAACCCCGGGCTGGTCCTTGCCGGTGTGACCACCTGCCCACCCCACCCACAGAGGGACAGCTATCACCCACAGGTCCTGGGGTCCCTGGGGCAGCTGGCTGGAGGCACACAGCCTCTGGACACCCTGAAATTAGGACCTGGTCCTCAGCTGTCTCTGACCCCACCCTGTGGGCTGGGATAGTCTCTGATGGCCCCAGTCCTGGGATCTGCTGCAGTGTGCCCAGGGGTCCCTGAGGGAAGACAGTGACCAGCCTTGTTGGGAAACTGGGCAGGGTGGCATGGCCTTTTCCTGGCTTCCTGGGGTGTCAGTGCCCTGTGCTATGCAAGGCTCTTATCAGCTGGGCTGGCTCAGCCTGGACGCTCCATGTCCCTTCTGACACCTGCTCAGGAGACCTGTCCATGCCCAGGAGCCTGGCTGGTCAGCTGTCGGGGCTGGTGTGGGCACTGTCCCAGTCCTCCCTGGACACTCTGTCCAGGAGTGGTTTCTCTGCACTCCAGCCACGGGAGCCACGCAGCTAGCAGGAGGAAAAGGGGCTTCCTTGATATCCAGTGGGACCCACCTCATGTGGCCCACTCTCAGTGTCCTGCTGGCCCCTCGGTCCCCCTGAGTTCCAGAGCCCCTGCCAGGCAGCAGCCCGCTCTGTGCTGGGCTCTCTTGTCAGCTTTGAGCCAAGCCACCAGTTTTCAGAATCACCCATGACATCAGCAGCCTGCCCCTCTGTTGGGCAGCTCTGTGCAGGGACAGGACACTGTGGCCAGCTTCCAGTTTGCAGCCAGGGAAATTGAGGCCTTGTCAATCTGGGCTGTGTTGGGGGACACGGTGACCCCACACGGAGCTGGTGCTGCCGCTGACCCACCCAGGCTGTCTGTACCAACCTCCAGCCTCTGCCTCACCGCTTGCTGTGGGCACAGCCCTGCTGCCTGACTCGTGACCCCGTGGCGTGTCCACACAGGCTCTCTCTGTCTCTCGGCTGGTCTGCTCACGTCCTGTGCTGCTGTGGGGTGCAGCAGAGCCTCCTGTCCCATTGTGGCCAGCTTGGGGAGGAGGCAAGGGGCCTTTGGTTTGGGGAGGGACCGTCATGCGGATGAGCTCGTGGCTCAGTAGGAACAAGGTGTCCCAAGGGGACATCTGTTCTGGACAGCAGGACAGAAGGGCAGGCCCAGAACACTACCGGGCCTGGGCTCTGGGGTACACAGACCCCACTTGGCCGTGGGAGGTCCCCGGAGGCTGAAGGTCTCTGCAGCCCTTGGGAGCTCCTCCCACACCTGCCCCTTTAACCACCCCAAAGGTGGGCTCCCCAGCCTTGAACTTGGGACAGCAGGTGGGTGCATGTGAGGTCTCTGCCCTGGTGGGAGGGAGGGCGAGCCTCTGAGCCTCCCCGAACCTCGGGCCGTCAGACGCCACAAGGGCTTGAGAGTCTCAGCCTTTGACTCGGTTGGGAACTGGGTCGTAAAACCATGGTTCTTTGGTGCTGGTCACCTGGACACCAGGTGAAACCAAGCAGCCCTTCCAGGACTGCCTGGCCTTTTGGCTCTGGAGATCAGGTAGAAATCTTTCTTTGTTTCTTTTTGATGGTACTGGGGCTTGAACTCAGGACCTCATGCTTGCTGGGCAGGTGCTTTCTGCTTGAGCCACACCCCAGCCCCTTGCCTGGAGCTGGCCTTGGACTGTGATCCTCCTACCTCTGCCTCCCGTGTAGCTGGGGTGACAGGCGTGTGTCACCACACCCTGCTTTTATTGCTTGAGATGGGGTCTCTTTGAATCACCTGGCTGGGGGAATTCAGGAATGGGGGAGGCTCTGTGCGGGGGGTACAGGGAGCTCTGGGTTTTTTGTTTTAATTGTGGCAAAATATACACAACATCAGACTTACCCTTTTAGTCACTTTCAGCACTCCGTTCAGGAGTGTTGAGCACTTTCACAGTGCTGTCCTTCCACCAAACTCATCTTCCCACACTGAAATTCTTTCCCCATTAAGTGCCAGCTTCCTGTCCCTGGGCACGGCCTTTCTACTTCCCGTCTCTGGGGCTCTGATGCCCTAGGGGCCTCTGGTGAGTGGAATCGCATCAGATCTGTTCTGCTGGGCCTGGTTTATTTCATGTCATCAAGGTTCATCCATGCTGCCCGAGGACTCGGAACGCCTTTCCTTGTTCAAGGCTGAGTAATATTCTATCATGTGTTGAATTGAGGAACTATGGACCATCCTCCCCTTCTTGATTTGTGCTCAAGTCGCAGGGCCCACAGTGGCCAGGCACGGCGGCCAGTCCTGGCGGCAAGCCCCCACTCAGGGTGGAGGCCCGGAGGCCCGAGCCCTGACCAGCCTCCCTCCTAGACAGAGTCTCCCCCTCTCCCATCTGTACCCCCGGGCCTGGGCCCTCCATCTGCACCGCTGGCTGAGGCTACCCCGGAGTGGACTTGTTGGATTGTGGGGCCAGCTGTGGCCCCACTGGCTTCTCCCTGCCCAAGGGTGCTGTGACCAAGTGGGGATCACCCTGCTTGGACCCCACACTCAGAGTCATTCACCCAGCCCTTGCTGGGCACCAGCGGGCGTGTCCCCCGAGCATAGCAGAGGTGACACGGGCAGTGTGGCTGGGAGGGGACAGAGGTAAGGCCTGCTGGGCGGAGCCTTTAGCCAAGGTCCTCCACCTGTGCACGTGAGCCTTGTGCTGGGGAGACCGAGGCAGCCGAGGGACGTCACAGACGGGAGGCGGAGCTGACGGTGCTGTGCGGGGCGGGTGGCGCGGCATGGTGGCAGTGGATGTCCACTTCGTCAGGATTGGCAGAGGACGAGGACAGACATCTGGCTGTGTCCGCACGGTGGACGGGGCTGGCCCTGCAGAACTGGGATGTGGGTAGCCGGTCCAGAGACCCTGGTCTGGCCTGGACCGGTCAAGGCACAGGAGGAAGGAGAGTTGATGAATAGAAGGTTCTGGAACGGGGTGGGGGTGTCACAGCGGGCAGGGTGGTCTGGATTCAGTGACAGGCATCGGGGACCCTGGACGAGGCAGGAGCTCGCAGGGGTGGAGGGGTCACTGACTTGAGCTCCATACGGGGACAAGGACGGGAGGAGGGTGCTGGGGGGTGGCCCTGTGGGGACAGGGGCCGATGCCAGCCAGCTGTGACACGTGTGCACCGTGGGCTCTGCTCAGGGCGCAGGGCTTTGAGATGAAGGAGAAGCAAGGCGGCCCCGGGCCTCGGCCACCGCCGTGGGACTTTGCTGTGTGTCAGTGGGCGGCCATGGAGCGGTGGACGCCTGCAGGCCGCGTGGTCAGTCCTGAGAGTGACCGTGGCGAGGTCCATGAGGAGACGGGGGCAGAACCCTGGGTCTGTTCACATCCAAGGCAATGGAATTCACCAGCATACGGGGTGCGGTGGACAGAGACGGGGCGAGGAGCCCTGTGGTTCCAGAAAGTGGACCAGTGGACTGGTGGGCAGGTGGGGACCGGGCGCTCCTCCGAGGGGTCAGTGGGGACCCCTGAGCCTGCAGCGGGCCGAGTGGTGTGGGAAGGAGGCTGAGGCAGCATCTCAACGTTTCCTTCTCCTTTTATAAAAAAAGAAACTTGCAGCCAGGCACCGGTGGCTCATCCCTGTAATCCCAGCTACTCAGGAGGATCGAGGTTCAAAGCCAGCCCCGGAAAATAGTTCCTGAGACCCTGGCTCAAAAACTCTCATCACCAAAAAGAAAAAAAGGGACGGATGGAGAGGCTCAAGTGGTAGAGCAGCTGCTTGGCAAGCATGAGGCCCTGAGTTCAAATCCCAGTGCCGCCAAAGGGGAAAAAAGGAGAGAGGGGATTGGGAAGTCCGGGTGAGTCTGATGGGAAGTTGGGGGCTGGAAGGACACCCCAAAGCCAGGTGGGAGGCGTGGGGTTGGGGCCATCACGGGGCCACGGGGGCAGGGGGGCAGCCCCAGGGCAAGTGGGCATCTGGCTCGTGGGGAGAGGAGGGCCAAGCCAAGAGCAGAGTCAGCCCAGCCACTCACCCACTGTCCAGGGACCCTGCTGGCCACTGACCAGGCCTTGCCTGGGAATCAGTTGTGACTGGAAGCTACACGGTCCTCACCTTCCAGCTGGGGACAGAGGAGTGTCAAAATGACAAGAGCCGTGGGGACGCCATGGCAGACAGGAGGGCAGGCCAGGCGAGCCATCTCTGGAGACCAGTGAGCACTGGTCACCTCTGCACCCCAAGGGGGCCCATCCTGCCTGGGGACCCCACTGTCCACCTGAGCTGCCCGTCCGTGCCTGGCCAGAGCAGAAGACCCCCTGACACGTCAGGGCCTCAGCTGAGCATCAGCAGTGACAAGGACGAATGTCTCCAGAACTGGCCACAGGGCTCTCTGCCTGAGTTCCACTGACAGGGGCCACTGCTGCCCTTCTGCCCCTGCTGGCCCTCGGCCAAGAGGGACACACCTGCCCACCTGGCTCGGCCCCAGGTCTGCCTCACCTGTGCAGGTGCCTTAGGCTGACCCGGAAGCAGTGACGTTGAGTCACCTTGGAGCTCCTGGGAGCGGCCGGGAGTGGCCGGCAGCTAGACAGGGCTGTGCCACCGGGAGGGATTGGGGACTCAGCCCTCTGTCCCCTCCACCACACCTGCCTGTGCCCCCGGCCACTGCTTGGGGTCACACCTGGGCTTGTGACACGGCCCTGGAAGTTGACTTCAAGCCTCTGGGCAGGAATTCTGGGGTCCTGGGTGGCCAGAAGTGACCAGAGAGGGGAGGAGGCCCTGCCCACGCCTGTGTGTTTGCCCCGAGGGCAGGGGCAGCCTGGACCTGGGAGAGGGACGCCTCCCGCAGGTGTCCAGGCCACCTGTCCTTGGAGGCTCTCGGAGGTGGCAGCTCCCACATACATGGGCTGCCGGCCCCTGTGTGTCGCTTGGCACTGGCTGGTTGGGGGACAGGTGTGGGCAGCCTGGCCATGAAGGAAGCCTACCAGGCCCCAGTCTCTGCCACTTGGAAAACCAAAGGGTCAGTCCCGTCCCCTCCCCCTGGGGGTCCTCCTGGCAGCCTTGCTAGACAATGGGGGCTTTAGCCCAGCCTGGATGGCCTCAGCGATGGCTGAGGGGGTCTGTTTGGGGTCCAGCGGCTTCTCTGGTCAGGGTGATGGGAGTCCAGTCAGTTCCTCACCAGCCGAAATGCAGGGTCCGTGCAGAGGCAGCTGGTCGAGAATTGACCTGGTCACACACCACTCGAGCCACCATATTTTTCAGATAGGCTCTCAAGTTTTCCCCTGGGGCCACCCTCGGACTGTCATCCTCTTATCGGTGCCTCCTGCATAGCTGGGATTGCAGACATATACCAGCATGCCCACCTGCTTTGTTGAGATGGGGTCTCGCTAACTTCTTGCTTGGGCTGGCCTGGAACTGTGATCCTCCCCATCTCCTTCTCCCATGTAGCTGAGATTATAGGTGTGCTCCACCGCGCCCTGCCCTGAACAAGGGCACAAAGTCAATTCTGAGATACTGGGCCTAAGGTTTGGGATGAGGCCAGAGGCTGGGCTCTCTGCTATGGCTTGGTCAAATTCCTCCCTCTGCGGGGCCCTTGCACAGGCCGTTCCCTCTGCCTGGGCCTCCACTGTCTTCCTCATCTGTAGGACTCAGCCACCTGTGTTCCTTCCTCCAGGAAGGCCTCCTGGCTTCCTGCCCAGCCATGCCACCTCTCCTGTGGCCTTTCCTTTGGTGCAAATAAGAGCTGATTTGTGAAACCGGGGTGAGAGCCTGTGTGGGTCCCCAGGCAGAGGCCCATTTGTTCAGGATGGTGACCCTGGCGCCTGGCACTGGGTGCCACTGGGAAGGCTGAGTAAAGACGGGCTCAGCTTCGGGTCCCAACACTGCCTCCTTCCAGCTCTCTCTGCCTCTTCCTGACAGCTCTGGAGGGAGCTGGGGGCCGAAGATGGTGGCACTGTCACCTCCAGGGGCCGGGAAGAGCCAGGGGTCTCGTTGGCTAGGGCTGGGACCTCCCTGCCTGGAATCCCAGTCTCACCCCGCCTGCAGTGTCACAGGCCGTCACCTCCCCACGTCTGAAGTTTGGGACATACCAGTGTCCCTGAGCCCTGGGAGACTCCACCTTGAGGTGACAGAATTCAGAGGCTCTTGGAGCCGCCTCCCTGCCCCTTCACCCCTGTCAGGGTCAAGGTCAAAGTGGATCGTCCACCTCCTGATGCCTCAGCCGGTGCTGGGGGCCCTGCTGACCCCGGGAGGCCACAGACCAGCAGAGGTCTTGCTGGCTGACCAGGCTGGATGGCTCGGCTGGGGGACCGCCTCACTTGGGGTCCCTGTCCTTGTCACTTCTCTGCCCCAGGCTGTCACTTCCCTGTGTTGCTGTGTTGGACCAGCAAGGAGGTCCGTGGGCAGGTGGGCTCTGGAGGCAGGTGATGGTGCTCACGTCCCCGCTGTGTGACTGGACTACTGCGGTCTCAGCTGGAAGGTCCCCAGGTCCAGCACTGGGTGGGGGAGGGACAGAGGAGGAGGGAGACCCAGGAGGACCTGGAGGACGCCGTGTGCCAGGCCGGCAGTCCAGGGACTCCAGCTGAGCAGCACGGTCGCCCCTGACCCGCGCCATGGCTTCTGCACAGAGTCGGCCACTGGAGAGACTGGGGATGGGGGCGAGGCCCCTTGGTTCCTGCATCTCACACGGTGGCCCCCGGCTGTGATGTCACCATACACAGCGGTGTGAACCTGTCTCAAGGGACAGTAGGAGGAAGTGACCATGGTCACAGTTCAAATGAGGGTTGTTTCATCCTCCAAATGTCTCTGGGGCCCCTTTGCAGCCCCCCCACGACTAAAGACACAAACCATCTCCCTCGGCTGACCAGCATCTGTAGGGTTGTTTGTTTTTTTCGGTGGGACTGGGGTTTGAACTCAGGGCCTGTACCTTGAGCCACTCCACTAGGCCTCTTTTGTGATGGGTTCTTTCAAGATAGGGTCTCTCGAACTAGTTTCCCAGGCTGGCTTTGAACCGTGATCCTCCTGATTTCTGCCTCCTGAGTAGCTGGGATTACAGGTGTGAGCCGCCAGCCGCAGCCTGGGGTTATTTTTTGCGTATGCAGAGGGGTGTCTAGTGGTGGGAAAAGCATTGTTTGGAATTTGTATCTTGGTCAATAATTAGAGCCCGTCGATGAGAGGGTCTGTTTTTAGCCTGTTCTGTCCCATGCCCCACTCCTGTCCTGATGACTGCGATTCGACATGTTCTGAAAACTATAGCATTGGGTCTCCATCTTTGTCCTCTTTCTAAGTCGTTTTCAGTATCCTATGTCTTTTTCACAAATTTTAGAATCAGCTTGAATTCTTTAAAAATCGGGCTGGATGCTGTGACTCACGCCTGTAATCCCAGCTATTTGGGAGGATCGTGGTTCGAGGCCAGCCAGGGCAAACAGTGCTAGAGACCCTATCTCCAAAAATAACCAAAGCAAAATGCGGCCCAAGTGATAGAGCTGCCTGCTTTGCAAGTGCAAAGCCGTGAGTTCAAACCCCAATCCCACCAAAACTCCCCCAAAAAACTGGGCTGGAAATCTGCTTGGAATTCCGCTGAAATCTATTGATTAATTTGGGGAGAATTTAAGTGTTAATGATGTTGATTTCTGATCAGGGAGAACAGGGTCCCTCTCTCTGTCTACTTGAGCCAAGTCCCCAGCCCTTTTTCGCGTTATTTTTTGAGTTATTTATGCCTGCACCTCGATCCTCCCAATCTCAGCTTCCCGCATAGCTGGGATGATAAGTGCACACCACTGCACCCAGCTATGGTTGAGATGGGGGTCTCACTAACTTTTTGTCCAGGTTGACCTTGAACCACAATCCTCCTGATCTCAGTCTCCCAAGTAGCAGGGATTACAGGTGTGAGCCACCAGTGCTGGGCTTTCTGTTGAACTTTTTAAAAAAGTAAACTACATATCTAGATGCACAGTCCCTAAATAGGTCTGCATACAAGGTCAGGCCACAGAGTGGCCGCTCCCCCGACTTCAGTGTTGGGCTCACCCCTCAATGTCCCCCAATCCGCCATCCACCTGCAGCTTCTCTCCCAGATGTGGCAGGTCCATCGGGTGTGGGCTGCACAGCTTGCGAGGTGTCCTATAGTCAGAATTCTTATTTTCTCCTCCTTCTTGGTCCTCTTGTCCAGGGATGGTTCTGTCACACAGATGTCCCCAGGGCAGCCACCCTGGAAGGGTTGCGCCCTGTCCTGCTGGGGTTTCTGGAATGCTGAGTGCTGGGCCTGTGACAAGAACCAACAGCAGATAGCCTCGAGGCAGGGGGCTCCTGGACAGAGGACCGTCGGCACGAGGGTGTCCCCCCGGGTCAAGCACCCTGCGTGGACCCCGCGTGACGGGCTCTCAGCAACTGTGGTGGGTCCTAGGAGCGTTCTGTCCACACCACAGGACAACCCGCTGGGGTGACTGCATGGTGGGATGCAGGGACCCTGGCTTAGGCCATGGAACCAGGTGGCCCTCAGGGGGCCTTCTGTCCCAGATGGGGCCTGTGTGACCTCTGACCCGATGCTGTGCCCACCCTCCAGGGCCCTGACTGAGCCTCCCTGACTTCCGGTCTCTCCTTTCAGATCCCGACTGGGCCTCCTACACGCTGGGGGTCTTCATCTGTCTGAGCTGCTCTGGGTTCCATCGGAACATCCCCCAGGTCAGCAAGGTCAAGTCCGTCCGCCTGGATGCCTGGGGTGAGGCCCAAGTGGAGGTACGGGACTAGAAGGGGGGCAGAGGGCAGAGGGCAGAGGGCATGGGCGGGGGGCCTGACTGTCCTATTGCCACACACACCACAGAATCTTCTCTGGACACTTGGGGACTCTGCCCTGAGGCTCCAGGCAGCCTGAGGGGCTCTTGTTGCTCCAGGGGTCACAGGCTGTCTCGGCACACAGGGTTTCATTGTCATTGCTGATCCCTGTGGGGAGCCATGGTGGGGAACAAAGGGCAAACCACTCATTAGTCTACCCACCCACCCATCCATCCGTCATCTATCATCCATCCACCTGTCCATGCCGTCATCCATGACCCACCCATCCATCTGTCATCTATGATCCATCAATCCATCCATCCACCCATCCACCCACCCATCCACCCATCCATCCATCCATCCACCCACCCACCCACCCACCCACCCACCCACCCATCCACCCATCCACCCATCCACCCATCCATCCACCCATCCACCCATCCACCCATCCACCCACCCACCCACCCATCCACCCACCCATCCACCCATCCACCCATCCACCCACCCACCCACCCACCCACCCATCCACCCACCCATCCACCCATCCACCCATCCATCCACCCACCCACCCACCCACCCACCCATCCACCCACCCACCCACCCATCCACCCATCCACCCACCCACCCACCCACCCATCCACCCATCCACCCATCCACCCACCCATCCACCCACCCACCCATCCACCCACCCATCCACCCACCCATCCACCCACCCATCCACCCACCCACCCACCCACCCATCCATCCATCCACCCATCCACCCACCCACCCACCCACCCACCCATCCACCCATCCACCCATCCACCCACCCACCCACCCATCCACCCACCCACCCACCCACCCACCCACCCACCCACCCATCCACCCATCCACCCATCCATCCACCCATCCACCCATCCACCCATCCACCCACCCACCCACCCATCCACCCACCCATCCACCCATCCACCCATCCACCCACCCACCCACCCACCCACCCATCCACCCACCCATCCACCCATCCACCCATCCATCCACCCATCCACCCACCCACCCACCCATCCACCCACCCACCCACCCATCCACCCATCCACCCACCCACCCACCCACCCATCCACCCATCCACCCATCCACCCACCCATCCACCCACCCACCCATCCACCCACCCATCCACCCACCCATCCACCCACCCATCCACCCACCCACCCACCCACCCATCCATCCATCCACCCATCCACCCACCCACCCACCCACCCACCCATCCACCCATCCACCCATCCATCCACCCACCCACCCATCCACCCACCCATCCACCCACCCATCCACCCACCCATCCACCCACCCATCCACCCACCCATCCACCCACCCACCCACCCACCCATCCATCCATCCACCCATCCACCCACCCACCCACCCACCCACCCATCCACCCATCCACCCACCCATCCACCCACCCACCCACCCACCCACCCACCCACCCATCCACCCACCCATCCACCCACCCACCCACCCACCCATCCACCCACCCACCCACCCACCCACCCATCCACCCACCCACCCACCCACCCACCCATCCACCCACCCATCCACCCACCCACCCACCCACCCACCCACCCACCCATCCACCCACCCATCCACCCACCCATCCACCCACCCACCCACCCATCCACCCACCCATCCACCCACCCATCCACCCACCCATCCACCCACCCATCCACCCACCCATCCACCCACCCACCCACCCATCCACCCACCCATCCACCCACCCACCCACCCACCCACCCATCCACCCACCCACCCACCCACCCATCCACCCATCCACCCATCCACCCACCCATCCACCCACCCACCCATCCACCCACCCACCCATCCACCCACCCACCCGTCCATCCATCCACCAGTCCATCCATCCACCTGTCCATCCACCTGTCCATCCACCCATCCATCTGTCCCTCCACCTGTAGACCAGCCACACCCTGTGTGTCAGCCCAAGTCAGCTCCCCATCTACTCCACACAGGGTTTGTCCA